>NC_059562.1:0-5000 GCF_905220415.1 Colias croceus
TAACCTAACCTAACCTAACCTAACCTAACCTAACCTAACCTAACCTAACCTAACCTAACCTAACCTAACCTAACCTAACCTAACCTAACCTAACCTAACCTAACCTAACCTAACCTAACCTAACCTAACCTAACCTAACCTAACCTAACCTAACCTAACCTAACCTAACCTAACCTAACCTAACCTAACCTAACCTAACCTAACCTAACCTAACCTAACCTAACCTAACCTAACCTAACCTAACCTAACCTAACCTAACCTAACCTAACCTAACCTAACCTAACCTAACCTAACCTAACCTAACCTAACCTAACCTAGCCTAACCTAACCTAACCTAACCTAACCTAACCTAACCTAACCTAACCTAACCTAACCTAACCTAACCTAACCTAACCTAACCTAACCTAACCTAACCTAACCTAACCTAACCTAACCTAACCTAACCTAACCTAACCTAACCTAACCTAACCTAACCTAACCTAACCTAACCTAACCTAACCTAACCTAACCTAACCTAACCTAACCTAACCTAACCTAACCTAACCTAACCTAACCTAACCTAACCTAACCTAACCTAACCTAACCTAACCTAACCTAACCTAACCTAACCTAACCTAACCTAACCTAACCTAACCTAACCTAACCTAACCTAACCTAACCTAACCTAACCTAACCTAACCTAACCTAACCTAACCTAACCTAACCTAACCTAACCTAACCTAACCTAACCTAACCTAACCTAACCTAACCTAACCTAACCTAACCTAACCTAACCTAACCTAACCTAACCTAACCTAACCTAACCTAACCTAACCTAACCTAACCTAACCTAACCTAACCTAACCTAACCTAACCTAACCTAACCTAACCTAACCTAACCTAACCTAACCTAACCTAACCTAACCTAACCTAACCTAACCTAACCTAACCTAACCTAACCTAACCTAACCTAACCTAACCTAACCTAACCTAACCTAACCTAACCTAACCTAACCTAACCTAACCTAACCTAACCTAACCTAACCTAACCTAACCTAACCTAACCTAACCTAACCTAACCTAACCTAACCTAACCTAACCTAACCTAACCTAACCTAACCTAACCTAACCTAACCTAACCTAACCTAACCTAACCTAACCTAACCTAACCTAACCTAACCTAACCTAACCTAACCTAACCTAACCTAACCTAACCTAACCTAACCTAACCTAACCTAACCTAACCTAACCTAACCTAGCCTAACCTAACCTAACCTAACCTAACCTAACCTAACCTAACCTAACCTAACCTAACCTAACCTAACCTAACCTAACCTAACCTAACCTAACCTAACCTAACCTAACCTAACCTAACCTAACCTAACCTAACCTAACCTAACCTAACCTAACCTAACCTAACCTAACCTAACCTAACCTAACCTAACCTAACCTAACCTAACCTAACCTAACCTAACCTAACCTAACCTAACCTAACCTAACCTAACCTAACCTAACCTAACCTAACCTAACCTAACCTAACCTAACCTAACCTAACCTAACCTAACCTAACCTAACCTAACCTAACCTAACCTAACCTAACCTAACCTAACCTAACCTAACCTAACCTAACCTAACCTAACCTAACCTAACCTAACCTAACCTAACCTAACCTAACCTAACCTAACCTAACCTAACCTAACCTAACCTAACCTAACCTAACCTAACCTAACCTAACCTGACCTAACCTAACCTAACCTAACCTAACCTAACCTAACCTAACCTAACCTAACCTAACCTAACCTAACCTAACCTAACCTAACCTAACCTAACCTAACCTAACCTAACCTAACCTAACCTAACCTAACCTAACCTAACCTAACCTAACCTAACCTAACCTAACCTAACCTAACCTAACCTAACCTAACCTAACCTAACCTAACCTAACCTAACCTAACCTAACCTAACCTAACCTAACCTAACCTAACCATAACCTAACCTAACCTAACCTAACCTAACCTAACCTAACCTAACCTAACCTAACCTAACCTAACCTAACCTAACCTAACCTAACCTAACCTAACCTAACCTAACCTAACCTAACCTAACCTAACCTAACCTAACCTAACCTAACCTAACCTAACCTAACCTAACCTAACCTAACCTAACCTAACCTAACCTAACCTAACCTAACCTAACCTAACCTAACCTAACCTAACCTAACCTAACCTAACCTAACCTAACCTAACCTAACCTAACCTAACCTAACCTAACCTAACCTAACCTAACCTAACCTAACCTAACCTAACCTAACCTAACCTAACCTAACCTAACCTAACCTAACCTAACCTAACCTAACCTAACCTAACCTAACCTAACCTAACCTAACCTAACCTAACCTAACCTAACCTAACCTAACCTAACCTAACCTAACCTAACCTAACCTAACCTAACCTAACCTAACCTAACCTAACCTAACCTAACCTAACCTAACCTAACCTAACCTAACCTAACCTAACCTAACCTAACCTAACCTAACCTAACCTAACCTAACCTAATCTAACCTAACCTAACCTAACCTAACCTAACCTAACCTAACCTAACCTAACCTAACCTAACCTAACCTAACCTAACCTAACCTAACCTAACCTAACCTAACCTAACCTAACCTAACCTAACCTAACCTAACCTAACCTAACCTAACCTAACCTAACCTAACCTAACCTAACCTAACCTAACCTAACCTAACCTAACCTAACCTAACCTAACCTAACCTAACCTAACCTAACCTAACCTAACCTAACCTAACCTAACCTAACCTAACCTAACCTAACCTAACCTAACCTAACCTAACCTAACCTAACCTAACCTAACCTAACCTAACCTAACCTAACCTAACCTAACCTAACCTAACCTAACCTAACCTAACCTAACCTAACCTAACCTAACCTAACCTAACCTAACCTAACCTAACCTAACCTAACCTAACCTAACCTAACCTAACCTAACCTAACCTAACCTAACCTAACCTAACCTAACCTAACCTAACCTAACCTAACCTAACCTAACCTAACCTAACCTAACCTAACCTAACCTAACCTAATCTAACCTAACCTAACCTAACCTAACCTAACCTAACCTAACCTAACCTAACCTAACCTAACCTAACCTAACCTAACCTAACCTAACCTAACCTAACCTAACCTAACCTAACCTAACCTAATCTAACCTAACCTAACCTAACCTAACCTAACCTAACCTAACCTAACCTAACCTAACCTAACCTAACCTAACCTAACCTAACCTAACCTAACCTAACCTAACCTAACCTAACCTAACCTAACCTAACCTAACCTAACCTAACCTAGCCTAACCTAACCTAACCTAACCTAACCTAACCTAACCTAACCTAACCTAACCTAACCTAACCTAACCTAACCTAACCTAACCTAACCTAACCTAACCTAACCTAACCTAACCTAACCTAACCTAACCTAACCTAACCTAACCTAACCTAACCTAACCTAACCTAACCTAACCTAACCTAACCTAACCTAACCTAACCTAACCTAACCTAACCTAACCTAACCTAACCTAACCTAACCTAACCTAACCTAACCTAACCTAACCTAACCTAACCTAACCTAACCTAACCTAACCTAACCTAACCTAACCTAACCTAACCTAACCTAACCTAACCTAACCTAACCTAACCTAACCTAACCTAACCTAACCTAACCTAACCTAACCTAACCTAACCTAACCTAACCTAACCTAACCTAACCTAACCTAACCTAACCTAACCTAACCTAACCTAACCTAACCTAACCTAACCTAACCTAACCTAACCTAACCTAACCTAACCTAACCTAACCTAACCTAACCTAACCTAACCTAACCTAACCTAACCTAACCTAACCTAACCAACCTAACCTAACCTAACCTAACCTAACCTAACCTAACCTAACCTAACCTAACCTAACCTAACCTAACCTAACCTAACCTAACCTAACCTAACCTAACCTAACCTAACCTAACCTAACCTAACCTAACCTAACCTAACCTAACCTAACCTAACCTAACCTAACCTAACCTAACCTAACCTAACCTAACCTAACCTAACCTAACCTAACCTAACCTAACCTAACCTAACCTAACCTAACCTAACCTAACCTAACCTAACCTAACCTAACCTAACCTAACCTAACCTAACCTAACCTAACCTAACCTAACCTAACCTAACCTAACCTAACCTAACCTAACCTAACCTAACCTAACCTAACCTAACCTAACCTAACCTAACCTAACCTAACCTAACCTAACCTAACCTAACCTAACCTAACCTAACCTAACCTAACCTAACCTAACCTAACCTAACCTAACCTAACCTAACCTAACCTAACCTAACCTAACCTAACCTAACCTAACCTAACCTAACCTAACCTAACCTAACCTAACCTAACCTAACCTAACCTAACCTAACCTAACCTAACCTAACCTAACCTAACCTAACCTAACCTAACCTAACCTAACCTAACCTAACCTAACCTAACCTAACCTAACCTAACCTAACCTAACCTAACCTAACCTAACCTAACCTAACCTAACCTAACCTAACCTAACCTAACCTAACCTAACCTAACCTAACCTAACCTAACCTAACCTAACCTAACCTAACCTAACCTAACCTAACCTAACCTAACCTAACCTAACCTAACCTAACCTAACCTAACCTAACCTAACCTAACCTAACCTAACCTAACCTAACCTAACCTAACCTAACCTAACCTAACCTAACCTAACCTAACCTAACCTAACCTAACCTAACCTAACCTAACCTAACCTAACCTAACCTAACCTAACCTAACCTAACCTAACCTAACCTAACCTAACCTAACCTAACCTAACCTAACCTAACCTAACCTAACCTAACCTAACCTAACCTAACCTAACCTAACCTAACCTAACCTAACCTAACCTAACCTAACCTAACCTAACCTAACCTAACCTAACCTAACCTAACC